>NW_027069538.1:1088673-1098191 GCF_002906115.3 Quercus suber
GTGCAAGGATTTGATGAATAGGTTGTAGTTATAACTTTTGTAAAGTTATCACTTTTAAAAATTATACGGTAGATTTTAAAAAGATCAAACAGTTGAAAAACATTATTAAATGTTTTTTTCTCCCCTTATTATGTATTTAATACTATAATTTTTTTTCTCTTTATTTATTACTTTCCAGAAAAAAAAAAAATTCTTTTTCTTTTCACCTGTAGAAGAACACTATCATTTTTTTGGATTGCACTGAATAAATAAACCACTTTTATTTTCGGTATGCATTTAATGTAAAATCTATATTACACACATTTTCTTGTATAACATGCACATTGACATTTGACATGGCTGAAGCACAACCTTTAGTAAATTAGTCTAGGTTTAAAGCATTTTTGAAGTAGCATAAAGCTGTTATTATTGCATGACTGTCTTGAAAATTTTCCCCTCTAAATTTTTTGGTCATTCTATATTTGTTTACTCAAATTTAATCATTTGAATTTTTGTTCCTAAAGTATAAAGCGTTTTAGATTTCATCTTTTCATCCATGCATGTAAACGAGGTGATGTATAAATACCACTTGCACTTAAAACGATGTAACTTTTCTATTTTAAACTGCAAACCATATTGTTGTTAGCCATAATCACATCGACACTCTTTTATTAATCCATATAATTCATTTTTGAAATTATTTTTGCTATTTTATTTCATAATCCCTATTTTATTTTGACTCTCTCTCTCTGATGAAGCTTATGATCGATGCAAGGATGCCTTTCATCTATGGACTAATTCTACTCCACACATGTTGCTTCGGCCGATTGAAAAAAGATTGTTGAAGTTGATTCACAAGCTGTCCAATTTTTTTCCCCTTTCAACTTCTTGCTTCATTTCGACAAGTCATAAAATTTTCAAGTTTAGACTATTTTTTGTTTTACATTGAAAGGCTCGCTAGATAATTTTAAATTTCTTTTTCTTAGTTTGCATTTCTCTAGCTTATTTTATATTTTTGTGTGGGGACTAAAGATTGTGTTTGTCTATGATCACAACTTTTTTTGTCGTAATTTTGCCATAATTGTAATGTGGTAAATTGTAAGTAGTTGCTTATTACTTTTAAATGATCTCATTAATTTTTCTTTTCTATTCACATTCTGTTGCTTTAGATTTATGACAAAAAAAAAATTGTGATCCTAGATTCTCGAGATTGCAATGTGTGTGTGTGCAGCCAAAAGCAAAAATGTGAGGATGGGCCTTGTTTGGTGACTAGCTTAACGTGGCGATAGTGAATTATAACTAATTGTTTATTTTTGGGGACTCTGGAAGTTTGATGATCACAGAGGTTTTGTAGTATTCTATTTGCAGATTTGGGTTTGCATATTGTTTGCTTGGATGTTGAGACAATATTGGAAAGGAGTACATTTTTTAAGTTTATATAATTTATGTATTTTGCATATTTGGTTTACTTTTTAAGGTTTTTTTTTTAATATTTAATTAGTCTACCATAATTGAATTAATATGGCATGATTTGATTGAATCAACTAGTACTCATGATTTGCTCATGTAATATTTAAAGAGCACCTCATGTTACAATTTTTAATAAAACAACAACAAGAAACAAAGTCTTAGTCCAAAAATTTTGGGTCAGTTATGGGTCTACAATATATTAGTTAGTGTCGAACATCTGTATTCTTTTCCTTAATTCTTTCCTATCTAAATTCATATTTTTTTGTTACTCCCTTAATTGACATATTATTTTTTTTTATTACTTCTACTAATGTGATTTTTAATCTTCCTCTACCTTTTCCCGTTCTCTTAACTCAGATAAAATTGCTATTTCTTAAGGGTGCATTAGTTGCTTTCCTCTACACATGACTAAATCATATTAAGCAACTCTCTCATCTTTGCATCAATAAAGGCTACCTGCATCTTTAGGCGAATTATCTCATTTCGAATCCTATCTTTTTGTGTATTTCTACTTATCCATTTTAGCATTCTCTTTTCAACTATGCTCACTTTTATGAATTTGCTGCTTCTTAATGACCCATCATTCAGCACCATAAAACATAACTGGTTGTATATGTATAGCAATGTTATAATTTTTTTTTTCTTTAACTTAATGGGTATTCTACGATCGCATAACTTCATGCATCATACTCTTAGGCTCCGCTTGGGAGGAGGGAATGGAATGGAATGAAAATGAATAAAAAGAATAATTTTAGAATATTTTTCCCCTCTCTTGTTTGGGAGTTTTAATGGAGAGAATGGAAAGTTCATTCCCTTGTTTGAGAGTTTAAATGGGAGGAAATGGAATGAATAGGAGGGAACACTCATTCTTCTTTATTCCTTTAAAACCTCAAATTTTCATTCCCCCAAAAATTGGAAAGAATGAGAGGGAATGAAATTAGATTTAATGATTTTTTTACTAAAACTCCCAAAATACCCCTATATATTCAACCCTTTATTTTTAAATAGGGGTCTAATAGTAATATTGTCATAAAATGATTCCATTCCATTCCCTCTATGTTGCTCCCAAACAGGATTACTTACATTTCATTCATTTTGACTCCTTTCCATTCCTTTATTTTAAAACATCCTGTCAAGGTTATTTAATTCCATTCCATTCCATTCCATTTTTTTTCATTCATTTCCCTTACTTAAATACATTCCATTCTATTCCATTCCTTTCTGTTCCCTTATTTTGATTCCTTTCCATTCCTTTATTTTAAAACATCCAGTCAAGGTTATTTAATTTCATTCCATTCCATTCTTTTTCATTCATTTCCCTTACTTAAATACATTCCATTCTTTTCCATTCCCTTATGATCATCTCATTCCATTCCATTCTATTCCCTTATGAACTCTCAAGCGGAGCCTTATCCTATGATTCACATCCTCTTCAATTTTTCCATTTTTATAAATTATTAACTCAAGATATCAAAAGTTGTCACTTTTGTATATCTCTTGACCGTCAAGTCTTAATGCCTTTTCATTTACCTTTTCATTTATGTTTTTATTTTAACTAAACTTATACCCATGTACTCTATTTTATAGTTTTTAAATAAATAAAAAAACATTATAATTTATTTCCTTATTAATTGAAAGTCAAAATTTTAAATCTCACTCTAAACCCAATTAATCTCATTCAAAAAGCACTCAATGACTTTTTTCGAAATCAAAATACTTTTTAATTAATAAGGAAATAAATTACAAATATTAATTTTTTTTATTAAAATACTTGAACATGAGGTATTCCTTGAATGTGACAAAAGTCAATCATGTCTGTACTAGTTGATCCAATCAAATCATGTCATACTAGTTTTATTACTATTATTTCATATTTTGTAGGTCTATATAGTACATACTCTTTTTGGATTGTTGTATATCGAGGATGACATGCCTAAAAATTTTGTTGCATCAATTGATAAAATATCTCACAAGCGGCAGGTATTATCTCAAGAGAGCAGCATTATCTATGCCATGATTTTGTCACCTTAATCCTACAAAGACTAAGGGTGAGTTTGATATTAGGGGTCCGTTTGGATAGCGTTTATTGTTGCTGAAAGTTAATAAAAACTGATTGTTGTTGAAAACACTGTAACAAAATAATTTTTAAATGTGTGAATAGTGTTGTGGGACCCACTTTTAATATTAAATATTACGTGAACAGTGCATAAACAGTGCGTAAACAGTGCACGTACAGTACATGCACAGTAAATTTTGTCCCCCGTGCGGAAAAAAAAAAAAAAAACACAAAACGCAACTTTACTTTGAGTAAGAAAAATTGCTATCCAAACGCAGGCTAGTTTTAAGTTTTTAGCTTTTATATATAGTTTTCTAAAATTTTATTTTTTTCCTACATTCATATAATTCAATAGTTTAACTGTCTCATCTAAATCTCCTATGCCTACATATGATTCTAATGGAGCCTCATCACAAACACCATTGGATCAACTTTGTTACTCGCTCATACATGTAAGAACCAAACCAATAGCAAAACTAAACAGGACAAAATGTTAGGCAGGTCTTCTTGCACAGCTAAAATCAAATAGTTTATCAAGATGAAATTGGAGGCATGTTATCAACAATTTTAGCAAAATTAAGTTCTAAAAAAGGAACAAAACACTCTTAGCTATTGGAACAAACAATTTGTGTGCATGTAACAAAGGTTTTGGTAATTGTATCCACACTAAAATAATAAAGCAAAATTTGAGATAGAGAAGTCAATGGATAAAAATTAGAAGAAAGAAAGATCAGAAGATTTGGGTGAATTACCTTATAAATTTGACCCTCATTAAAGTGGGGTATCTGAAAAGAATGGTGTTATTAGGAGGAGGAGCTAGGAAATTTCACTCTTAAGGCCTTTTCCATTGGACTCCTCAGTTATGACAATGTTGTAAATAGTTGCAGCTGTATATGAATGAATTTGCTGAGTCAGTGTGCTAATATGTAGGATTGCGATTTTTCATCCCGCTAGAAGTTTTCGATTTGCAAGAGTAAATTCATATATATTTATAAAAAGAAAAAAAGAAATAGGTTTGTACAATCAAAATAAAAAATGACTTCTATGTTCTAGAAGTTCGATTCGATCAAGAAAATTAAGCCAATGGAGAGTACCTTCCATGGCCATGGTCACTTCTAGTTGAGAGAGGGAGAGGACTTTTGACGTACGGGTTTAATATCATTTCCTTGAATTTTTAGGCGAACTGACAATATAACGGTTATAATGAACAGGGGAAAGGAAAAGTCATTCAGTTGGAAAGGGGAAAATTTGTAGTAAGTTTAACATTTCTATGTTAAAAATCACTTCTTGTGATTGACAGTATATCAATTTGTTAAGTTATGTAGTAAAATTTGTATTGTCCCTAGCATCGTTCTTTTGTTATATAATTTTTACAAATTGATACGATAATATATATGATTAATGGATGTCAAAAATATAATAAATAAAATTGGGAGTTTTTAAATAATTTTTTTTTTGGGGGTATGATTTGCTCATGGAGGTATAGAATATATAATTTTATTGAAAAACAATAAAGGCCCAAACTTTTAAATAAGGCCCATGTATTGTATGTTTTTGGTCATTAACATATAGAAATATATATATATATATATATAATTTTATTGAGAAACAATTAAGGCCTGTGTATTGTACAGTTTTGTTTATAACCGTATAGAATATGTAATTTTATTGGGAAACAATATCAAAATTCATTTATTACATAATTTCATAAATGTAATATTGTGTTTTAATAATTATATAATTTCATAGCTCTAATATAGTGTAGTAGTTTTTCTATAATGGCATTTGTAGCTTTGTATAATGAAACTTTTGCATTTTTGTATCTAATGGAGTTGCAATATATAAGTTTTTTAAGCACATTGTTGTTTTGTTAATGTCAAAATTATTCGGTCAGATTGAACCAAATGAGTATGTCCATAGACCATAGTTGGCTTAATCCAATCCATGATGAAGAGTTGTGAGTCTTGTGAGCCAAGTTTTAAAAGCTGGATCGGAATTGCCAATCAGATTTAGTTAACCGCGAATTGACTTCTAGTCTAGTTTTTAAAACTAAAAAAAATTGGGAAAACAAAAAGGCCTTTAACCGTTTAATTACTGGGGTCGAACCAACCAGTTCAGTAGACAAACTGCGAGTTGAACGATTTGAACATTCACTCTCTCCATAAAACATCGAGTGTCTTGGTCTTTGGAGGCAAAAGTTTCTTTCCCATGAGGAAATTCTAAGCTTACCTCTTCACTTTTTTTATTTTTATAAGATAGAAATTATATTCTTTCTCAAAAAAGAAAAAGAAAAAAAAGATAGAAATTATACTATAGTATAATTAAGTGTATATATATGTGCGAAATTCCTTCTTGGAGACTTGAATCCTAGCCTTTACCCCTCACACCTTACAAGCAAGGTTTTCAGACCCAAACCGGACCAGGAGGTCAGACCGTAAAAACCGAAAATCGGATTGAAATCCGGTTTTTTAAGCATAGAGAACCGGGCATATGTGATAATTCCGTGAACCCTTAAAACCGGGATTAGACCGCACGGTTCATGCAAAACCGGTGGCAAGAACCGTGCATTCCAACCCCTTAGCATTTTTTTTTTTTTTTTTTTTAATATTCAACTTTACTTAAAAAATTAATCATAAATTTTAATGTTTTCATGGTTATTATTTTATTTTATTAACTTTCTTATTTAATTATTAAATATATGCTTGAAAATCATTAAATTTCCCTCACATATATAGATATATTAGTCAATTTTGCTAGTTTTATAAATTTAGTATCTATATTTAGGCTTTAATTAATTATTAAGTTAATTATAACATCATCACGGTTTGACCCTAGTTCAACCTCGGTTCGAACTCAAAAACTTTGAACTTCTCCCTTTTACATATATAGATATATTAGTCAATTTTGCTAGTTTTATGAATTTAGTATCTATATTTAGGCTTTAATTAATTATTAAATTAATTATGACATCATCACAGTTTGACCCTAGTTCAACCTCGGTTCAACCTCGAAAACTTTGAACTTCTCCCTTTTACGTTTCAATGAACGGTCTGGGTCTAAAAATCTTGCTTACAAATACTTATACTTGTGGAGTGAATATCACATCAAAAATGTACGGTGCACTTACCTCTTCACATTCTAAAATATTGTATATCATTCCCCCTAATTTGCGCATCTCTCTCAAACTTGCTTGGTACAAGTTACACCTTGAAATCTTTGGGAACTTTTTATAAGAAAAATAATGTTTAAGATGTTCCAAGATCTTATTCAAAAAAACAGAAAAATATTCCAAGATCCAATCTATGAAGAATGAAGAATTCTTTGTCTGATACCCCATCAATGTAATCGTTAGAATTAAAAACATGTCGATAATTGATAGGTCAACTATGAGCATAATTTGTGACCTAAACATCCTTACCATCCTCGTGATTGTTTTCTGGCCTTTAAAGTGAGATCAATAAGCATATTGCAAATATCGTAAAGTCCACGAGTCATCCTTTCAATAGGTGTTACTTTAATAGTCACGTTCTGTTATGTTATGATATGATTATATGAACGAGGTATATACCAATTGATGCAGAATGGAACACAAGAAATAGGCTAGATTTTGTTCTAAATAAACACAACCCTTAAATTCGTAAAATACTTTTTGAACCCACAAGGAGTGCTTTTTTTTTTTTTTGGAATCCACAATAGATGAATAAAATATCTTTATTAAAAGATAATTATTCTTTCTTGTTTTTGCCTATTTAAAGCGGCACAAACTTATTTTCCAAATAAAGATAATCCTAAAATAGATTTTAACTAATACAAACTTTTTTTTTATTTGATTAGGAAAGTCTTAAAAACTCCTAATTTAGGACATAAATTCCTATACTTGAAAATTGAGAAAATTAAATAAAACTATAATAATAAAAATACCCATATTTGATCATACCTCACTAGAAAATGAAGTTTCGGGAGAAGAATCGGAGAAGTTAAAATTTTGAAGAATTTAGGGTTTGTTTAGTTGGAGGGGTGGAAAAATGAGAGGATAGAAAATAGTGGGAGGATAAAAAAGATTTTAATTTCTCTCATTTTTGTTTGGTTGAGAGTGGAAAAATGGAAGGATGGAAAAAATGAGTTTGTATAAATTTATTCCTTGTTAAAAAATGATAGCTAATTAAAAAAAATGACAAACAACCCAAAAAAAAAAAAATCACCCAAATTATTAAAAAATAAAAATCATGTCCAAAATTTAATGGACAAAATGCCCATGTGCAAAAGTACATGGAATTCATCCAATCCTTTTCTTTTCTTTTCTTTTCTTTTTTTTGGATTTCCTAGGAGTTGCCTTCTTCTTATTCTTTTTTTTTTTTCCTTCTTTTCTTTGTTTTAACTAGACATAATTTTTTTTTTTTTTGGACATGATTTTTATTTTTTAATAATTTGGGTGATTTTTTTTTTTTTGGGTTGTTTGTCATTTTTTTTAATTAGCTATCATTTTTTAACAAGGAATAAATTTATACAAACTCATTTTTTCCATCCTTCCATTTTTCCACTCTCAACCAAACAAAAATGAGAGAAATTAAAATCTTTTTTATCCTCCCACTATTTTCTATCCTCTCATTTTTCCACCCCTCCAACTAAACAAACCCTAAATTCTTCAAAATTTTAACTTCTCCGATTCTTCTCCCGAAACTTCATTTTCTAGTGAGGTATGATCAAATATGGGTATTTTTATTATTATAGTTTTATTTAATTTTCTCAATTTTCAAGTATAGGAATTTATGTCCTAAATTAGGAGTTTTTAAGACTTTCCTAATCAAATAAAAAAAAAGTTTGTATTAGTTAAAATCTATTTTAGGATTATCTTTATTTGGAAAATAAGTTTGTGCCGCTTTAAATAGGCAAAAACAAGAAAGAATAATTATCTTTTAATAAAGATATTTTATTCATCTATTGTGGATTCCAAAAAAAAAAAAAAGCACTCCTTGTGGGTTCAAAAAGTATTTTACGAATTTAAGGGTTGTGTTTATTTAGAACAAAATCTAGCCTATTTCTTGTGTTCCATTCTGCATCAATTGGTATATACCTCGTTCATATAATCATATCATAACATAACAGAACGTGACTATTAAAGTAACACCTATTGAAAGGATGACTCGTGGACTTTACGATATTTGCAATATGCTTATTGATCTCACTTTAAAGGCCAGAAAACAATCACGAGGATGGTAAGGATGTTTAGGTCACAAATTATGCTCATAGTTGACCTATCAATTATCGACATGTTTTTAATTCTAACGATTACATTGATGGGGTATCAGACAAAGAATTCTTCATTCTTCATAGATTGGATCTTGGAATATTTTTCTGTTTTTTTGAATAAGATCTTGGAACATCTTAAACATTATTTTTCTTATAAAAAGTTCCCAAAGATTTCAAGGTGTAACTTGTACCAAGCAAGTTTGAGAGAGATGCGCAAATTAGGGGGAATGATATACAATATTTTAGAATGTGAAGAGGTAAGTGCACCGTACATTTTTGATGTGATATTCACTCCACAAGTATAAGTATTTGTAAGCAAGATTTTTAGACCCAGACCGTTCATTGAAACGTAAAAGGGAGAAGTTCAAAGTTTTCGAGGTTGAACCGAGGTTGAACTAGGGTCAAACTGTGATGATGTCATAATTAATTTAATAATTAATTAAAGCCTAAATATAGATACTAAATTCATAAAACTAGCAAAATTGACTAATATATCTATATATGTAAAAGGGAGAAGTTCAAAGTTTTTGAGTTCGAACCGAGGTTGAACTAGGGTCAAACCGTGATGATGTTATAATTAACTTAATAATTAATTAAAGCCTAAATATAGATACTAAATTTATAAAACTAGCAAAATTGACTAATATATCTATATATGTGAGGGAAATTTAATGATTTTCAAGCATATATTTAATAATTAAATAAGAAAGTTAATAAAATAAAATAATAACCATGAAAACATTAAAATTTATGATTAATTTTT